>NW_019641657.1:929786-942000 GCF_000599845.2 Trichogramma pretiosum
TTATGAAAATTCAATGGAAAGTTGCGGAAACGTCGCCGCAACCTTGCCAGAACAGACTCGTTTTTATTATGAAAATTCAATGGAAAGTTGCGGAAACGTCGCCGCAACCTTGCCAGAACAGACTCGTTTTTATTATGAAAATTCAATGGAAAGTTGCGGAAACGTCGCCGCAACCTTGCCAGAACAGACTCGTTTTTATTATGAAAATTCAATGGAAAGTTGCGGAAACGTCGCCGCAACCTTGCCAGAACAGACTCGTTTTTATTATGAAAATTCAATGGAAAGTTGCGGAAACGTAGCCGCAACCTTGCCAGAACAGACTCGTTTTTATTATGAAAATTCAATGGAAAGTTGCGGAAACGTCGCCGCAACCTTGCCAGAACAGACTCGACAATCGCGGCAGAAATTCAATGGAAAGTTGCGGCAACGTCGCTGCCACTTTCTGGGCTCTAACTGGTAACGTTCTGGAAACGTACCTGCAACGTTACTATTCCACCAACCGGGACATTTTCCCGGTTGCCCTAACGTTGCGGCAACATTCCTACCACGAAATATGGAAAGTTCCAAGGTTCCAAAAACCAGGTTGCCGCAACGTTGCTGCAACTTTCCGTGCTATCAGGGCTATATGTTATAAACCCTGTATTGGGAATGTAACAGGGGTCACAATCAGTTTTTTATTCTTTCATCGACTTTTCTCAGCCTTTTGGCTAAGATGAACGTGTTCATATTTTGTAATCTATTATTTTATCGACTTTTCTCAGCCTTTTGGCTAAGATGAACGTGTTCATATTCTGTTATCTATTCTTTCATCGACGCTTCTCGGCCTTTTGGCTAAGATGAACGTGTTCATATTCTGTTATCGATTCTTTCATCGACGCTTCTCGGCCTTTTGGCTAAGATGAACGTGTTCACATTCTGTTATCTATTCTTTCATCGACGCTTCTCGGCCTTTTGGCTAACATGAACGTGTTCATATTCTGTTATCTATTCTTTCATCGACGATTCTCGGCCTTTTGGCTAACATGAACGTTTTCATGTTTTGCTATCTATTCTTTTAACGACGCATCTCGGCCTTCTGGCTAAGATCAAAGGGGTCACAATCAGTTTTTTATTCTTTCATCGACGCTTCTCGGCCTTTTGGCTAAGATGAACGTGTTCACATTCTGTTATCTATTCTTTCATCGACGCTTCTCGGCCTTTTGGCTCAGATGAACGTGTTCATATTCTGTTATCTATTCTTTCATCGACGCTTCTCGGCCTTTTTGCTAACATGAACGTTTTCATGTTTTGCTATCTATTATTTTAACGACGCTTCTCGGCCTTCTGGCTAAGATCAAAGTATTCATATTCTGTTATCTAATCTTACATCGACGCTTCTCGGCCTTTTGGCTAACATGAACGTTTTCATGTTTTGCTATCTATTCTTTTAACGACGCTTCTCGGCCTTTTGGCTAAGATGAACGTGTTCATATTTTGTTATCTATTATTTTATCGACTTTTCTCAGCCTTTTGGCTAACATGAACGTGTTCATATTCTGTTATCTATTCTTTCATCGACGCTTCTCGGCGTTTTGGCTAAGATGAACGTGTTCACATTCTGTTATCTATTCTTTCATCGACGCTTCTCGGCCTTTTGGCTAACATGAACGTGTTCATATTCTGTTATCTATTCTTTCATCGATGCTTCTCGGCCTTTTGGCTAACATGAACGTTTTCATGTTTTGCTATCTATTATTTTAACGACGCTTCTAGGCCTTCTGGCTAAGATCAAAGGGGTCACAATCAGTTTTTTATTCTTTCATCGACGCTTCTCGGCCTTTTGGCTAAGATGAACGTGTTCATATTTTGTAATCTATTATTTTATCGACTTTTCTTAGCATTTTGGCTAAGATGAACGTGTTCATATTCTGTTATCTATTCTTTCATCGACGCTTCTCGGTCTCTTGGCTAACATGAACGTTTTCATGTTTTGCTATCTATTATTTTAACGACGCTTCTCGGCCTTCTGGCTAAGATTAAAGTATTCATATTCTGTTATCTAATCTTACATCGACGCTTCTTGGCCAGTTGGCTGAGATGATCGTGTTCATATTTTGTAATCGATTATTTTATCGACCTTTCTCGACTTTTTTGCTAATATCAACGTATTTATATTCTGTTATCTATTGTCTCATCGACTCTTCTCAGCCTTTTGGCAAAGATCAAAGGGTTCATAATGAGAGATATCTATTATTTTATCGACTTTTTTCGGCCTTTTGGCTAAGATCAATGTGTTCATAATCGGTTATCTATTCTTTCATCAACTTTTTTCGGCCTATTGGCTAAGATCAAAGGTTTCATATTTCGTTATCTGTTCTTTCATCGACGCTTCTCGGCCTTTTGCCTAACATGAACGTGTTCATATTTTGTAATTTTTTTTTTACCGTCGCTCTTCGGTCTTGAGGCTCAGACCATACGGTCCATATTTAGTTATTTATTCTCCATTGAAGCTTTTTGGCCTTTTTGATATTCAAGTGCGAATTAAATCTTAAGTGCAAGTTGTAATCGAGTGTGCAAGTGTGTACTCTCCAGCGTAGCGAGAACAGAGTGAATTGATCCGACAAGCCTTCAATAAATATTCATATATTCCAAGTCTATTTTGTCATATTTAATCATTTCCCGTTCCAGACGTTTCCCTCATAGCAGCACGGATAGTAAAATATAGTTCATAATAAACGTATTATATATTCCTTTTCTATTTGTTATATCCCTGTATGGGAATGGAACAGTTTTCTAGTGTTTATTCCGGGTGTTTTTGTATATATTTTTTTGTAGTGTTTTTTTTCAAGTTTTCGAGTGTTTTATATGCTTTAGTTTAGTTTTTCTACTGTTGTGCAATTATTTGGATTGTTTTCGAATGTTTTACGTAGTGTTTTAACTAGTGGTTGTTGGTTCGTTTTGTCCTGTCCATCTGTCTCTGGAATAGAAAAAAAATTTCTATCGCTGCTCTGGAATAGAGAGGAGATATAAATCGGTTCATATCCACACAGGGCGCACGGCAGTTCCAGTTCCAAAAAACTGTTATGTCATAATTGAAAAAAATGTAAGAAGAAAAAAAAGGATCGTTTTTAAGAAAGAAAATTGGTTGAGGCCCCACCTCGCCCCTACCCGTGAGGTTCTCCGCCGCATTCATGCGGTCCAATTCACCCCTCCGTCCACACTGGCTCTCACACTCAGTCAATTGTCACTGCGCTCAAAAAATAATAATAATAAAAATTGATCACGCAAACTCTTCGTTTTTTGACTTCTTTTGATATTGTTTCAAATTTGCAAGCTGTCAAGAAAAAAAGCGATATTAGCGTTACTACTATATTCATGTGAGTATCACCGCAAATGAAATAAAAATAAATTTTAAGCTCTATGAGTACTCACTGAGTTTGCGTTTTTTTTCTTTTTTGAGGAATACTGATTGAGGTTCCTCGTCCTTGTCAATTGCTTGGAATCATCGGGCGTTTGCTCTGGAAGTTGCGCAGCTCCCATTTTCACAACTCCTGTCCATTTTTTCCGGACTGCATCACTGTTTATCAGGGCAAACGGAAAAGTTTCCACGTTCTCGTTAACGAAGTTCAGCAGATCTTCAGTTGGAATATCCAAAACTCGAACCGTTGACCCCACCAGCTTACCAAGCATCGTGGTACTCTTCTGAAGATATTTGACAATATCGGAAGGTCTTACACTTCCACGAAAGTTTACTTTATCCTGGAGTTGGTGCTTTTTTATGAAGCTCGTCAAAGTAGCTTTTCGAAAGGCAGTGCAAGGATCGGTAATGTATGTGTTTGCATGAGTCAAGCCACACTGAAAGTTTCTACTACAATCGGCCAAGATATGAAGGAGCAATCTTAACCTACGCAATGTAAGTTCATTGCCACTTTCAACGTTATCAGCAACAGAAAGTGGCAAAGCCCTTAGAAAAGCATTTGCATACCGAGGAAAGTTGGGGTTAAGAACCCCTTTTTTAAAATTGATGCTTCGCCAAGAGTACTTACTTTCCCACGAATCACGCGCATCGATCATCTCGATATCGTCATCGTCCACGCCATTATCAGCGTAATCTTCGTCCTCGTCAACTAAGTCATCGGTATTATTGTCATTTTCCTTAAAATAATCGACATTTTCATTACAGTTACTGTCATCGTGGTAAGTATAATCGTCGTCGTCGTCGTCGTCGTCGTCGTCGTCGTCGTCGTCGTCGAAGTCATTGTCAAATTCATGGTCATCGTCAGTAACTTGATCGAGATGATGAGCATCATCTGCTGGAAATAGTGTACTTTTAACGATGTCACCGTTCCCCAGCATGGCTTGGGCAAGACCATAGTCGTATTTTTTGTAGTACCCTGGAGAAAAGAAGTGCAGAAGCTTCGTTTCCGCAAGGTGGATACTCAAAATTCGACTCTTCGTCATGTTGAGCGCACCATTGCGTTCGATCTCATCAATGGCAGCGCGCAGCAATCTGATCTCCTTATCAAGGCTCGCTTGTACATAGTCACTCCAACCCAGTACCACGTAGACCGCTTTAGATTTAAGCAACTGCGAGGCACTGAAGTTGCAGGGACCAAGTCCATGCACTGCGGCTTGCAGCTGCTCGACACTGGGAGCACTCCATACTTCCTCGATCCTCGCATCTACCCCATCGAACAAACTCTTGAAGCACTCCTCAAAGTCGTGCAAACGACCAAGAGCATCGTGCCGCTGATTTTTTGTCATCGTGTTTTGTGTGATGTTGACATTTCTGGAAAAGAAAAACAACACGTTTCGAAAATCTACAACTTCTCCATACTTCATCGAAAACGGCAAGCCTTATCGTTCGGGACTTACTCGTAGACCGGGTTGTATCCGCCAAACAGTGCGTACATCGATAGCAACCCCACTCGATTGTGCAGATGAAGGTGCGCTCCTGAGTGATACGACTGCACGTACGTGACACAGGCCTCGTTCAGTGGCGCTTCATAGGACTTGCAATGAGCTCTAAAATATTTTATAAAAACATTAATCTTATTAAGAATTCTTACGTTAAATTCAAGTGAATTATTATTGCTCTTCGGAATACGAACGTGAAATGGCCAATGTCCTTCAAGTTGAAGCAGTATCGATGTACGATCTTGTCGCACACAAGCACTTGGTCTGCTGCCTCGTCGAAGGCCTCGGCTACCATCGATGGACGTATGAAGATGGCCGCGTGCTCATGCAACGCATGCTTCAGTTGGCTCGCCACGTGCGCTTGCGCTAGCAACACGTGCGGACTCGCTGTATCGATGCGTAACTCTTCAATTATCCGCGTCATAGCATCGTCCCTGGTATCCTTCATATTATGATTGCAGGCTGTGAAAGAACCAAATTAGAATTATAACGAAGCAGGTCGCTAACTTGTATCGTTTAACTTTACTATACTCTTTACGTACCATAAAAACACAGAAACTTGATGCGAAAATCGTCTCTGAATGTCGATTCGGCCAAAACTTGGTCAAGTGCCTTTGCAAATTGTGCCCAATCATCGGGATGAATGTGGCATTTTCTCCGCTTATCGCCCAAGTGGAATCCAGCAATATTGGTTTGCCGTGAGCGGCAGTTTATTGGCAGCGACTCAGCTGCTTTTTTGAAGATGTCTCGCATAAAAGTTCTTTTTGCATTAAGCACTGCCTGTTCCTTGTGTATACAGATCAACAAATATATCACGTTGCTGTCATAGCCCAAAATACGCACGGATTTCCAACTATAGCTGTTGTCTAAGTTCAAGCTCAACCGAACTTCCAAAATTTTTGTTAATTTCCAATTTTTATCGGGAATCATTTGGCCAGCTGTGTTGCGCACCCTCAGAGTTTTTACTGGCTGCAAAGCCAGAGGCGATGAGAACGCAACAGCTATCGAGTCGATGTCACGCTCAACGTGAACGTCCTCGACACTTATCACTGACGCAGCGAGCTCGCAATTGGACATCGCTAAGGTAATTAAAAGAATAGTTGACGCCATTCTCGTATTTATAGATTTAGCCATCGACGAATGACAATGCTTACCGTGCTACAAATGGATGCCTCCGTACGCTTAGCGGCTGATGGACCAACGCAAACAAGTTGATAAAACGGTCGTTGTTGTTGTTGATGTTGTTGATGCTGCCGATGATTCGTTGTATATTCAATCAAATCTATGAAAAAAGAGAAACTTTTGACCCCGAAGCTATATCTTGAACTTATATATATTTATTTGGAGGGATCAAAAATTGTAATCAAATGCACTATAGAGATTCACTGTCAAAGGAAAAGCCAAAAAATTATCAAATGTAAAAGTGGAATTTTGAACTTCATCGTCTTTCAAAAGCCAACATGTAATATCTCTTGACCTAAAAGCAATATCTTAAACTTTTTCATATGTTATTAAAGGGTCTCAAAAAATGCAATTGAATGCACCATAAAGATTCACTGACAGAGGAAAAGCAAAAAAATTATCATTAAATATAAAAGTGGAATTTTGGGCTTCATCGTCTTTCAAAAACCAACATGTCATATCTCTTGACCTAAAAGCAATATCTTAAACTTATACATATGTTATTAAAAGGTCTCAAAAAATGCAATTGAATGCACCATAAACATTCATTGGCAGAGGAAAAACAAAAAAAATATCATTAAATATAAAAGTGGAATTTTGGGCTTCATCGTCTTTGAAAAACCAACATGTCATAAGTCTTGCCCTAGAAGCCATATCTTGGACTTATATATATATGTATTTAAAGAGCTCAAAAATTGTAATCAAATGTACTATAGAGATTCACTGACAGAGCAAAAGCAAAAAAAATGATCAATATAATAGTGCAATTTTGGACTTCGTTCTAACCGTCAAATTTTAGCAGTATTTATGAATCTCATAACAAATCTTACTTTTTTGCTGCTGTAGATCGTAGAACAGAATAACCTACGTTCAACTGAGTCTCACAGCACGAACTATCACAAACAAAAACTAAGACATACAATTTAACTTGGTCACAATCTTGGCACTGAACTACACCGCAAGGCTGTGAAAACTGAAGTGAGATTTTGCGTGCGAATCAGTCAGCGGCGTATCCTAGTCGGGTCGCGCAGTAACGGATAAATGACACAAAAATAATTTGAAAAACAAATTTAAGTTCTTTGAATTGACCCAGGTGAACCGACCGCAGATCTTATGCCAGATCTTATATCAAAATTTGTATACGATAATCGACATCAGAACTTACATCGGATCTAATGTCAGATCTGAAACGACTGTATCATCCCTAATTTTTTAAATGATAAATAAATTTATTAATAAATAAAATTTAATAATAAATCAAGTTGCATTTTAATAATCATATTAATAATATCTTTAAGAATAATCTCTCCAATGTTTGGGTTTTTGATAAAGTGAATTTAAATTCATTCGGTATTTTTTATTGTTTAAGATTTTTTATTCAATCTTAATTATTAATAAACTAAATTAAAGGCGTCATAGTCACTTCAAATCTGACATCAGATCTAGAGTCAGATCTGATATACTATTTTTACCTGGGGAATAAAAATTAATGAATGGTTTAATCCAGTGGAAATTATGCGCACAAATTCCTAGGGACTTTTGATGTTTGTGCAACAATATTATTCCTTTTTTGCAGTTTCTAGGATTTTAGATTTGCATACAGAAAACGAACACTTTTGTGAGAAATTTCCCCATTAAGTACAACATCGTATCTTGCAAATACAAAGTCAATTATATTTCATTAAAGAGTATGTTGGCAGCGCCTTCAAAAAGTCATGACAGAGAAAATTTTGAACGAATGGCTATTCCCGGGACCTATAAAAATGTATTTAAGGTGCTCGAAAAAAGCAATAAGAAAGCTCCACGACTTTTTGCTCTGAGAGCATATGCCTCTGTTGTACCAAAAGTCACGGCTAGAAGTTATGATAGTTCCGGGAACCCCCGATTATGTTTCATTTAAACGCCGCTTGGTGGTGACCACTCGAAAAGTTTTTCATTCGTTCGCTCGGCCTAGAACCCCTATAGCGAGTTATATTTTCCCCTATTAGAAGTCATAATTGATTTGTGCGACAGTTCCCCTAGAATTTAGTGATCCTCCTTTGGAATTGATTTGCTGGCATGGTCAATTCTGCTGCTAGCGTTAAACCTTAAAGATCAGTAATATTTATCATAAAAGTAATTATGCATAGATCCCTCGTTACTTGTAATTAAATTATCATTACTTATTCTTAAGGGCGACACACATGTGTTTATGCCTGAAAATGAAAAACATGAAAATAAAGGATTACTATTAAAATTTTTAGTTTCTGATGTAAAAGTATGTTATTATAGGTCCTTTTACAACAAAAAATATGTCTGTAGTTCCTCTTATTATTGAAAATTATCCATCAAACATGTATATTGACTTGTGATTTCTAAGTAATTGACCGCATGATTTTGAATGCAATTTTTCACCGATCCGGATCCTTGCTGTCTCAAAAGTTTTGTAATAAAATTCTTTTCCACTTAAGTGTAGCAGATTTTTTATTTAGTTATCTTTTTAATCTACTAATCTTCAAATATAGCAATGAGTGTTATTAAAATAGCTACTTTTGTCATTTTTTTTGTACTTTACAATAAAAAAAATTTTCCAAGCACTTCATTTAAATTATGTTACACTTAAGTGGAAAAGAATTTTATTACAAAACTTTTGAGACAGCAAGGATCCTAATTGGTGAAAACTTGCATTCAAAATCATGCGGTCAATTACTTAGAAATCACAAGTCAATATACATGTTTGATGGATGATTTTCAATAATAAGAGGAACTACAGACATATTTATTGTTGTTAAAGGACCTATAAAAACATATTTTTACATCAGAAACAAAAAATTTTAATAGTAATCCTTAATTTTTATGTTTTTCATTTATAGGCGTAAACACAGGTGTGTCCCCTTCATTCATATTGAACTATGTTTATGCACAAACTAATGTTTTTTTACTCCAAATGCTTTCGAGAAATGAACTTCGATTATGGATGTATTGAGATTACTATATTGCCAAAAATACTTGTGACATATTTTACATTCCAGGAGTTTGCTCTAATTATGCAGCATCATTACTCTGCCAACTCAATGTTTGTTGATAAATCTCACCATTGTTAAGTATTAAATATTATGAAATTTGAGGCTAAGCTTGTATGCAAATGACTTGTGACAAATGTTATATTTAAAGGGGGGTTAAAACCTTAAGTGTTCGGTAGATTTCGACGAAATTTTTTCCAGACCTTCTTTTTCAAGTTTCCAACCGTTTGAGACTATGAAAACCGTAACCCGTCGGGTGAATTTCCAGGAAATTTAGAATTTGTTTTTATGTGTTTTTTTGTGTTTTTTGTGTTTTTTATCGTTTTTTTTCGTGTTTCTCCGTGTTTTTTTTGTGTTTTTTGTGTTTTTTCGTGTTTTTTCTTTTTTTTTGTGTTTTTTCGTGTTTTTATGTGTTTTCTTTGTGTTTTTCGTGTTTTTTTGTGTTTTTTGTGTTTTTCGTGTTTTGACGTGTTTTTTTTTCGTGTTTTTCATCGTTTTTTGTATTTTCGTGTTTTTTGTGTTTTTTATCGGTTTTTTTCGTGTTTCTCCGTGTTTTTTTTTGTGTTTTTCGTGTTTTTATGTGTTTTTTCGTGTTTTGATGTGTTTTTTTTGTGTTTTTCGTGTTTTGATGTGTTTTTCTGTGTTTTTCGTGTTTTTCATCGTTTTTTGTTTTTTCGCGTTTCTCCGCGTTTTTTTTGTGTTTTTTTCGTGTTTTTCCGTGTTTTTTGTTGTGTTTTTCGTGTTTTTCATGGTTTTTTAATGGTTTTTTGTTTTTACGTGTTTTTCATCTTGTTTTGTTTTTTCGTGTTTTCCGTGTTTTTTCGTGGTTTTATGTGTTTTTTTTGTGTTTTTCCGTGTTTTTTTTCCGTTTTTCGTGTTTTTTCATTGTTTTTTGTCTTTTCGGTTTTTTTCAAAATTTTTGCAGTATTTTTCGACAAGTTTTCTAGTGTTTTATCCATCGTTTCTGATCATTTTCTCAGGTTTATCTCAACAGTTCAATCTAGCGTTTTCCAGTGTTTATTGACTGTTTTTTTTTTGTCTTCATTTTTTTATAGTTTTTTTCTTTCAAGTTTTCGGGTATTTGTATGCTTTATTTTTCGTTTTTCTACTGTCTCGGCATTATTGTGAGTGTTTTCGAATGTTTTCTCGAGTTTTGTAACCAGTGATTTTCCGTTCTTTTTGTCCCATCCATTCCGTCTCTAGAATAGAAATAGTACATTACGCAACGAGTGCGGAAAGTTCGTTGAAAATTGATAAGATTATAATGAGGCGGACGAGAAGCTAGTGGATGGCGCGGAGTTGGGGCCGGGCGCGCGGCAGGTCCAGGGCGGCAGCACTGGTCGGGGTGCAGGGGGCGAAGCCCCCGCTGGGGGGTTGGGGGGGCGAAGCCCCCCCACTGGGAAAATGCACCGTCATTATTTTAAAATATTTACTTGATTAACATTCCAAGTGCTCTCTGCATTTTCAAGGCTTGAGACTTGCATTTCATCGTAAGATGGAAATGGCTGCATTCCACTCGTCAATTCATACTCTAACATTCATTCACACATTTACACACACATTCATACATTCACTTCTGGGAAAATATTTGTCCTCAGGTTATCTTGACCTTTTTTAATGCCTGCTGTAGTTTCTCGGCTTGCTTTTGATCCAAGCCGTAAGATTTTAACTTCGGTATTGAAGCCTTTTTCATCTTTCGAATGGCATGCTTTCGGTATACTCCGAAAGGCCGGACAAACCCAGGCACTATGGTTTTGGAAGACCAGAAAATTTTCTGGTACTTCCAACAGTTAACTGCAGCTTGAAATACTGCTTCGTCTTCAGCTCCAACAATAAGTCCCGACATTTTCTTCGGTGGTCCGGTTTGCTAAATAATACAAAATATCGTCAATAGATTCATGAAAGTAATTGCGCATATGTTTATTCTTACCTGTTGTTGTTTGTGGACACCCATTATTGGTTCGCGCGGTTGTTTGGTAGGTTGTTCGACGACGTTTTTGTGAGGAACATCGGGTTGTTTCTGCCGCATAAAAGTAGAATTCAAATATATTAAATGCGATTGGACTTGTAAAAAATTTTAATCATAAAGCACAATATTTTACCGTTACGAAGGTGATCGCAGCCTGGCGCTTCCGTGCAGTTGCGGCCTCCTCGTCGGTTTTCCTCTTCAAAGCCTCGTTCTTTTGTTGGACGAGCAATTTGTCCGCCTTGACCTTCTCCTCGACGATTCGCCTCGCTTCTTCTTTTTCTCTAATCTCGCGTGCGATTTCGTCGTTGATCTGCGTGAGGTTGATGTTCAGGCGCTCCGCCTCCTCATCGAGAAGAATGGAGGCATTCATCAGCTTTTCCACGGTCGCGTTAATCTTTTCGTTGGTAGCCGAAATTTGCTGTAGGCGGCGTTGCAGTGTCTCCTGTCTGCATTTTCTTGTTATAAATCTACGCAAATGAAAAGTGGTTAATCACAATAAAAGCGCAGAGTTACAGTGACAATGATGAACATACGGATTCTGTCTGATGGAGAATACGTTGGGCTCTATAACGAGTTGGTGTAGAGCAACCGCCTCTGTTGCCGTCACGTGAGCCCGAATAGCCTCCAGCTCCATTGGTGACACATTGTCGGTCTGCGTTTGGGCGTCGTATAATTTGACCGGTTTCTTGTTATCACTCTTAGGCTTAGACTTAGCAGAGTCGACTAATGGTTGAAGCTAAAAAGTAGAAAAATGCGTAAATGCAATTGAATGAATAAGTATGGCGTCGGTGTGAGCGGATAGGCTTGTACATTTTTTGACAAGTCCATACGCATTGCCCCCCCCCCCCTAAAAACCACTTTTTTTTACACCGATGAAAATTTCGGAACTACAAGTACAAAAAGAGGTGTATTTTGACGTATGTCAATGAAATAAAATTGAATCAGTTGACATGTAGCCGTTCGCTACTAACAATCGCTCTGAGGAGGCTGATAAACTCAGCGAAACGTTAGCGACAATTTTAATAAACTTTGACGTTTTTTGTTAATATTCGTGTTTGTGTTTCATTGACGCGTTTCATTGGCAGGAACGTTGAAGTTTGGGTGCCACCTTCATAGCCATTAGAAATTATTTAATACACAATGGAAGGTGAAAATAACATATACA